>NC_057812.1:521466876-521497242 GCF_018294505.1 Triticum aestivum
GGGGTTGGGGTGTATTTATATAGGTGGGGGGGATTACTTGGGGTAGGGGGCAAGCAAACGAGGGAAAACAAAACAAGGAAAGGGGGCTAGCCTAGAGTCCTAGAGGGACTCGGCTAAGAGGCGAGGTGGCGGCCTGGCGCCTGGCGCCTGGCGCTGGCGCACGCATGCAGAGAGGCTAGGGCGCAGTGGCGGCTGGCTGGGCCTTGGCCCGGCTGGCCTGGCGGGAGTTTTTTTTTAACGGTTCCACACAGAAAAACAAAAGAAAGAAAATCTAAACGAACTCCAAAAAACCTAAAGTAAATTTTGCCCGACTCCTAAAAATGAGTCGAACAAAATGAACTTTACTCTGGGTCAAAAATGCAATTTTCGAAAACACACATTTTTCCCTATCCAAATAAATTGCAAATAAACTCCGGCAAACAAAATTTGATCTATTTATTAAATCTTCATTTTTCCTCAATTTTGGGAAAGTCATATTATTCCCTCTCTTATATTTTTGATATCGGAAAAATTATTGAAGATGAAATAAATAAATCAAATGATCCTCTTTTCAAATTCGAGAAAACTCTCAAATATGAAAATAACGAAATCTCCAACTCTCTCCGAAGGTCCTGGAGTTGCGTGAAATTTCTAGGATCAACCAAAATGCATGAAAATATGATATGCATAATGATCTAGTGTATAACATTCCAAATTGCAAAAATTTGGGATGTTACAAACCTACCCCCCTTAAGATGAATCTCGCCCTCGAGATTCGGGTTGGCTAGAAAATAGGTGAGGGTGGTCCTTCAGCAAATCTTCTTCTCTCTCCCAGGTGGCTTCATCCTCTGAGTGGTGGTTCCACTGAACTTTGCAAAACTTGATAACCTTTCTACGGGTAACTCTGCTGGCATAATCGAGAATCTTGACTGGCTTCTCCTCATATGTTAGGTCATCCTTTAACTGAATCGCTTCAAGCGGTACTGTATCTCTTAGCGGTACCTCCACCATTTCGGCGTGACATTTCTTCAGCTGAGAAACATGGAATACATCATGAACTCCTGACAGTCCCTCTGGTAATTCCAACTTATAAGCGACTTCTCCCATACGTTGCAAGATCTTATACGGTCCAACGAAACGCGGTCCCTTAACTCCAAAGCGCTTAACTCCTCGAAGTGGGGATACTCGAAGATAAACTCTGTCTCCGGTTTCGTAAACTGTCTCCTTGCGTTTAGAATTTGCGTAGCTCTTCTGCCTGGACTGGGCTACCTTGAGCCTATTGCGAATCAACTTAACTTTCCGTTCAGACTCCTTAATCAAATCTGGTCCAAAGAATTGACGGTCTCCAACTTCGTCCCATGACAACGGTGTCCTGCACCTCCTTCCGTATAAAGCTTCGAAAGGTGCCATCTTCAAACTGGTTTGGTAACTGTTGTTATAAGAAAACTCCGCATACGGTAAGTTATCGTCCCAACTAGATCCATAATCTAGTGCACAAGCTCTCAGCATATCTTCCAAAATCTGATTGACTCTCTCGGTCTGTCCATCTGTCTGCGGATGAAAAGCTGTGCTGAACTCCAGTCTGGTTCCTAAAGTTTCATGCAACTGATTCCAAAACTTTGAGGTAAATTGGGTTCCTCTATCGAATACGATACTCCTCGGAACTCCATGCAAACAAATGATTCTAGTCATGTATATCTTTGCCAACTTAGCACTGGTGTAAGTGGTCTTAACTGGAATAAAATGTGCTACCTTCGTCAAACGATCAACTACTACCCATATCGAATCGTAGCCTGCCTTTGTCCTGGGTAGTCCCATGATAAAATCCATGCCTATCTTATCCCACTTCCATTCGGGTATCGGCAATGGTTGTAACAATCATGCTGGCTTCTGATGCTCTGCCTTTACTCTCTGACATACGTCACAAACTGCTACATATGCTGTAATATCCTTCTTCATTCCGGTCCACCAGAATGTTTCCTTCAAATCCAAATACATCTTGGTATTCCCAGGGTGAATCGAATAAGGTGAATCATGTGCCTCTTGCAAAATCAACTTCCTGATCTCCGGGTCATTTGGTACATAAACACGGTCTTCGAACCATAAGGTATCGTGCTCATCCTCACGAAATCCTTTTGCTTTTCCTTCGCTCAATTTCTCTTTTATAGCAGCAATCTCCTTGTCAGCTTTCTGAGCTTCTCTGATCTTATCCATCAATGTTGACTGAATCTCCAATGTTGCTACATAGCCTCTCGGAACTATTTCCAAACATAGCTCATGAAGGTTTTCTGCTAACTCCTTTGGTACTTCTCCCGTCACTAGGGTGTTGACATGGCTCTTACGGCTCAATGCATCAGCTACTACATTAGCTTTTCCGGGATGGTAATGCAATCTCATATCATAATCCTTGATGAGATCCAACCATCTCCTCTGTCTGAGGTTCAACTCCTTCTGCATGAAAATGTACTTCAAACTCTTGTGATCCGTGTACACCTCACAATGATTTCCAATGAGGAAATGTCTCCACGTCTTCAATGCATGCACTACGGCTGCTAACTCCAAATCATGCGTGGCATAATTCAACTCATGAGGCTTCAGTTGCCGTGAAGTATACGAAACAACTCTCCCTTCCTGCATAAGCACTGCTCCAAGTCCTCGACATGAAGCGTCGCAATACACCTCATAATCCTTGGTCTGATCTGGCAAAATCAATACTGGTGAGGTAACCAAATGTTTCTTCAACTCCTGGAAACTAGCCTCACACTCCTCAGTCCATTTGAACTTAGTATCCTTCTTCAACAACTCCGTCATAGGCTTCGCAATCTTTGAGAAATTCTCAATAAATCTCCGGTAGTATCCTGCGAGTCCAAGAAAACTCCGGATCTCTCCAACTGTTGTTGGTGCTTCCCATTCGGTTACGGTCTCAAACTTTGTGGGGTCAACTGCTATACCTTCTCCGGATATAACGTGTCCGAGGAATCCAACTTCCTTTAACCAAAACTCACATTTGCTGAATTTGGCATATAACTAATGTTCTCTTAGTTTCTCCAAAACCAAACGCAATTGTTCCTTATGCTCCTCTTCATTCTTTGAATAAACCAGGATGTCATCAATGAACACTACGACGAACTTATCCAAAAACTCCATAAACACTTTGTTCATCAGGTTCATAAAATAGGCTGGTGCGTTAGTCAATCCAAATGACATAACGGTATACTCATACAGTCCATATCTCGTGGTGAATGCTATCTTAGGTATGTCCTGCTCCCGAATCTTCAATTGATGGTACCCTGATCGCAAATCGATCTTGGAAAACACTTTAGCTCCTTGCAACCGATCAAACAGATCGTTGATCATTGGCAGTGGGTACTTATTCTTAATGGTTACTTCATTCAATCCCCGATAATCTACAACCATCCTTAATGATCCATCCTTCTTTTCCACAAGAAGTACAGGTGATCCCCAAGCCGAAGAACTTGGGTGAATGTAACCTTTATCCAATAACTCCTTAATCTGATTCTTAATTTCCACCAAATCCTTTGCTGGCATCCGGTACGGTCGCTTCGATATTGGGCCGGTACCCGGCAATAACTCAATCAAAAACTCAATGTCTCTATCTGATGGCATGCCTGGTAATTCCTCAGGAAATACATTAGGAAAATCCTTTACCACTGGTACTTCTTCTTGCACAACTCCTGTTAGGCAGTTTACTTGTGTCCTGTTTGGCACATGCCGGGATACATACTTGATCCTTCTTCCTTCTGGTGTGGTAAGCAAAATTGACTTACTAGCGCAATCGATGTTTCCTCCATACATCGACAACCAATCCATGCCTAATATCACATCCAATCCTTGAGATTCCAATACTATTAGGTCTGAGGGAAACACATAGTTACCAATCCTTAATGGTAACCGATCACACCATCGTCTAGCCATAAACTCCGCTCCTGGTGAGCTTACTAACATGGGTGACCTAAGGGCTTGGGTTGGAAGGTTATATTTATCCGCAAATCCCCTTGATATGTATGAATGCGATGCACCAGTATCAAAAAGAGCGAGTGCAGTAAATGACTTAACCAAAAACTTACCGATTACTGCATCGGGCTGATCTTCAACCTCCTCCACATTAACGTGGTTCACCTATCCCCTATTGAAAGGGTTCGGCTTCTTCCCAGAGCTTCCATTTCCATTTCCATTCTGGCCTTCGGGACATTCATTGGCATAATGTCCGATCTTGGAACACTTGAAACAGGTGACTTGACTCAGATCTCTCTTGGTTGGGGTCGATGGGATGGTACGGTTCTGGCCGTTGCTTCCTCCATTCCCATTACCATTCTTGTGGCCATTATGGTTGTGCGAGCTACCTCCTCCATGGGTGTGCTGAAACTGAAATCCCGGTTTAGGGGTAAAGAGGGGCTTCTGCTGGGCTCCAGAGTTATACTTCCCCTGTCCATATTTCCTCTTGCAGTTCTCAATCTGCTGTTGCTTTCCTTCAATCATGATGGCACGATCTACCAACTCCTGGTAGTTGTTGAAACTTGCTACCATTAATTTCATGCTTAGTTCATCATTCAGTCCTTCCAGAAACTTCTCCTGCTTAGTTGTATCCGTAGCAACGTCATCTGGGGCATAACGTGCTAACTTGCTGAAATCGTCAACGTACTGGCCAACTATCCTTCCTCCTTGGCGTAAGTTGCGAAACTCACGCTTCTTCATGGCCATAGCTCCTGCTGAAACATGGGCAGTGCGGAAAGCTTGCTGAAACTGATCCCATGTGACAGTGTCAACTGGGTAAGTGGCTGTGAAATTCTCCCACCATGCTGCCGCGGGTCCGTCAAGCTGGTGAGCGGCAAACTTCACTTTCTCACCATCCGTGCATCCTGCAGTGGTCAGCTCCCTTCCTATCTTGCGGAGCCAATCGTCTGCTACTATTGGCTCGGTGCTACTGGAAAACACCGGCGGATTCAACCTAAGGAAACGGGCTAAGTGGTCAACAGGTGGTGGTGGTGGTGGGTTGTTGTTGTTGTTCTGCTGGTTCTGGACTAACATCTGCATCAATTGATTCTGCTGCTGGATCAACTGAGTGAGCTCCGGTGGGAATCCATTGTGACGTCTCGGAGGCATCTGAGGGTTTAGAAAAGACGAGAATTAAGAATAGAGTGAGGTCTAAAGGGAAAACACTACCCCAATGCACATGAGCAAATGCACACAAACTCACTTCATTCAATCAAACAAGGGCTTACAATCGGTCTAAAACTATCGCAAAAGTGCTCGAACTATAATGTGTTTACATGGGGGAATACTACTACTATCTGGTGGTCAGCTAGAAATTTGAACCGGTGGAAGACTCCATGATATCTGCTCCAGCTTCGTCTTCAAAGTCGGGTTCACTTGGATCCGAATCGGTGTCGTCGATGATGATGTAGTAGTCCGGACATGCGACGTACTCGTCGTCCTCCTTGGATGCTAACTTCCTCTTGAGTTCTTCAATCTCCTGCTTAAGATCGCCATAGTGTCTTGCTAGAGCAACGATCTCGTCCATGTAGTCCTTGCATGTAGACTTCAATTCTCCTTCTAGCTCGATGATCCTTGCCTTTGCATTCTTCAACTCTATCATATCATTGCACATCTGGTTCTCGTGGCATCGAATGTGCTGGTTTAACTCCTGGATGAAAGATGCAATGGATCTATCCTTCTTGGTGCTGACTAACTCCCATTGTTCATCTCGGCGTCCGCAAATCTGGTAGACAGTGTCCTTGAGGTCTTCTAGATAAACTTCTCCAATGCGTCCTATGGTGATATGGGCTGCCATGCTCCTTCCCAGACTCCAGGTTGGTGCATTGAAAACACTATCTATGGGCTTCGTGATTGGCGTGAATGTCCTTCCCGGAACGTGAGCTTGAATCTTCCAGCGCTCCTCTTCAGGCAGAGTGGCGTTGAAAGTTCCCGTGAAGCTTGATAATCCGATATTCAGGTACTTGGTGACCTCCTTCAGGTGAAATCCAAATGGTGTGCCTTCATTCGGTTGAGCGTACTTAATCTTCGCGTTCGTCATCCTAAAAGAGTAGAAAAGATGAGGAGTTAGAAAATGAGAAGAGAATAGTGATCTATGGCTTTAACTTAGTGGCCGTGTCCTACAGTCAGTGTGGGCTCTGATACCATTCTCTGTAGCGACCCGACCCGAATGGATCAAGTGCTCTGTGCTCAGGTGTCATCCCTGGATCAGTAATGCTGACACCACACAGTACATCGAAGGATTTATAGCAGAGTGGCAATCACACACTTATTACATCGTTGTCTCAAAAGAGAACTTATTACAATAAATATGGCTTAAGGCCATCAAAAAAAAATGATAACAGCGGAATACTCGGAAGATAAATGGGTCCATCAACTCCAACGGCATCACTGAGTATAGAACCACGACCTAAAAGCACCTTACTCATCGTCTGAAAAGTCTGCAACATGAAAGTTGCAGCCCGAAAACGGGTCAGCACATGGAATATGCTGGCAATGTAACACATAGAGAGTAATGGAATGAAACAGCTATACTACATGCATATATGGCTGGTGGAAAGCTCTATGGTTACAGTTTTGCGTAAAGCCAGTTTTTCCCTACTGCAAAGGAATAAATTTATTTAACTATCATGGTAGTTGTGAAACATTGAGAATGGTTGACCGCATCCTCAATCCCAATTAAGTGAACAATTAAAACCCAACAATATTAATTAGAGTAACATGATGAGATTCACATGATATTCAAGTACTAGATACTCAAGTTGTCCATGACCGGGGACATGGTTAATCATGATTAGTTTGTACACTCTGCAGAGGTTTGCGCACTTTTCCCCACAAGACTCGATCGCCTCCGTTTGTTTTCTCGCACTACAAGGTGTTTGAGAAACGGATGACCGAGACATAGTCTTTCAGAAGCGCTAGCACCTTACATGTGGGGTAGACCGTACCACCTGTAACCCCTACATCTGCTAGTCCACCCCGTAAGAGTTCGCACAACTTAGTCAACTATGCCAAAGCCCATAGTAGCATGTGGCTGCACACGGAAGTTTCTAGCATGAATTATCTTATGATCCCTTTGAGCCTGGGTGGCGGTCCAAAAAAAACAGGCAAGTCCTGATAGACATCAGGTGCCTCAATCCACCCAGATGTGTGTTTAAGTTGCCACCTTAGATAAACCATTAAAATTATCAACTCACATCTGTCATGGATATCACTCACCCAATCCACGTCTACTAGCATAGCATGGCATAATAAGCAAATGTAGAAGTAACTCCCAAAGGTTTCATAATAATACAGGTAATAGGTACTACCTCATCTACTTCCCATCCCACAAATTAATTAGATCCTAATCATGCAATGTGAGAGGATTGATCTAATGCAATAAAACATGGGATGTAGATAAGGTATGATCAAAGTGTTACTTGCCTTGCTGATGATCCGCGAGTCCTAGGGTTTCGAAGTAACAGGTGGTGCAATCTGGGTAATCTATCGCAGACAAACAACAAGCACACAATAAGTACTCATCTAATGCGCAGGTAAAACTCAACAAGAGAACGAACCAGAAAGTTCAACTTAAGAACTCCGGTTGCAAAGAAAGAACGAACCGAACAAAGAAACGGAAAACAAACGGCGGAAGAAAACAACTCGGTTCTAGCAAGTTGAAACTAGGTCAAATTTTACTGTAGCAAAAGCTTGTTCAAGTTGATTAGACGGAACGGCAGTTTCGAGACGAAACTCCAGGCGCTTGAATCACCTGATTCCGATAAACGAGCGAGAAGAAAGACTAGAACGAAGATCGGATCTGAGATCACGATCGCGGAATAAAACCGACAAGAAAGAAAACGAAAAGCGGTTAAACGAACGGACATCGTTAACCCGGAAAAATCGGTGATCACATTCGTTGAGACAAACGGTCCGAAAGAAGAACGAAAACCGATCTAGGGTTTTTGGAAAAGAAACCGAAAAAGAAACGGAAAACCGATCTAGGGTTTCGGAAGAAAACCGAAACAAAAACCGGAAGAAAAAGAAAAGAATCAGAGAGAAAACGGAACGGTTCTTTTAAGAAAAACCGGACCGGGAAGAAAAAGAGAGGCGCGGCTACCTCGGGAGGCGGGCTCCGGGCGGCGGCGGCTAAGGGCGGCGGCGGCGGCTTAGGCGCGGGGTGGGGCGGCTAAGGCGGCGGCTTGGGGCTGCGCGCTGCTGCTTGCTGCGGCTTAGGAGGAGAGGGGCTTGGGATTTTGATGTGAGGAGAGGGGGGGGTTTGGGGTGTATTTATATAGGTGGGGGGGATTATTTGGGGTAGGGGGCAAACAAAAGAGGGAAAACAAAACAAGGAAAGGGGGCTAGCCTAGAGTCCTAGAGGGACTCGGCTAAGAGGCGAGGTGGCGGCCTGGCGCCTGGCGCCTGGCGCTGGCGCACGCGCGCAGAGAGGCTAGGGCGCAGCGGCGGCTGGCTGGGCCTTGGCCCGGCTGGCCTGGCGGGAGTTTTTTTTAACGGTTCCACGCAGAAAAACAAAAGAAAGAAAATCTAAACGAACTCCAAAAAACCTAAAGTAAATTTTGCCCGACTCCTAAAAATGAGTCGAACAAAATGAACTTTACTCCGGGTCAAAAATGCAATTTTCGAAAACACACATTTTTCCCTATCCAAATAAAATGCAAATAAACTCCGGCAAACAAAATTTGATCTATTTATTAAATCTTCATTTTTCCTCAATTTTGGGAAAGTCATATTATTCCCTCTCTTATATTTTTGATATCGGAAAAATTATTGAAGATGAAATAAATAAATCAAATGATCCTCTTTTCAAATTCGATAAAACTCTCAAATATGAAAATAACGAAATCTCCAACTCTCTCCGAAGGTCCTTGAGTTGCGTGAAATTTCTAGGATCAACCAAAATGCATGAAAATATGATATGCATAATGATCTAGTGTATAACATTCCAAATTGCAAAATTTGGGATGTTACACTGATAAGCTCGAACCCAAATCGGAATAGTGTGTGTTCATAGGATACCCAAAAGAAACTGTTGGGTACATGTCGGTGTCAAAACCGGCGGATCTCGGGTAGGGGGTCCCGAACTGTGCGTCTAGGCCGGATGGTAACAGGAGGCAGGGGACACGGTGTTTTACCCAGGTTCTGGACCTCTTGATGGAGGTAAAACCCTACGTCCTGCTTGATTAATATTGATGATATGGGTAGTACAAGAGTAGATCTACCACGAGATCAGAGAGGCTAAACCCTAGAAGCTAGCCTATGGTATGATTGTATGTTATGGTTGTTGTCCTACGGACTAAAACCCTTCGGTTTATATAGACACCGGAGAGGGTTAGGATTACACAAGGTCGGTTACAAAGGAGGAAATATCTATATCCGTATTGCCTAGCTTGCTTTCCACGCCAAGTAGAGTCCCATCCGGACACGAGACGAAGTCTTCAATCTTCTATCTTCATAGTCTAATAGTCCGGCCAATGGAGATAGTCCAGCTGTCTGGAGACACCCTAATCCAGGACTCCCTCAGTAGCCCCTGAACCAGGCTTCAATGATGATGAGTCCAGTGCGCAGTATTGTCTTCGGCATTGCAAGGCGGGTTCTTCTCCGAATACGTCACAGAAGAATTTGAATACGAGGATAGTGTCCGACCCTGCAAAATAAGTTCCACATACCACCATAGAGAGAATAATATTTTCGCAAATCTAATTTGCTGACTTGTTTTGACAGTATGACGTTATGTCATGGCCCGGTGATTATTCGAACCGTTTCCTTTAACCAGCCCCGCACATAACGCGAGGCGGTTTTTCGACATGTCTTGTCAAAGCAGAGATCATGTCCCCTTGTTACGGGATTCTCATTAATACGGGCGTGGGTAACCCAACCGTGTCTAGACTCCTAGATTATAGGCAAGTCCCAAACGGCTACGGAGAGGACGCTTGATATTCATCCTCTTTATAAAGGGACAAGGTTTTCGCTTTTTCCTTCTCGTGCTCAATCGAACCCCTTCCCTGCCTCGAGTTCTAACACCCAAAGCCCAGGTTAGGTGTTCCGGATCTTCAGTGATGTCCGGATCCAGCCTTCAAGGCCGATGGATGCCCTCCTCCGTTATGGAAGAGGAAATCAAGAAGTTGAGGGAGGCCAGATACCTGACCGCCGAGGTTTCACATCGGCTGCCTGCTCGAGGGCAGGTCGTCCCTACTCCCAAACCCAACGAGAACGTCGTGTTCGTCTCCCACTTCCTCTAAGGCCTAGGCCTCACTCTAGATCTGTTCGTCAGGGGTTTGATGTTCTATTATGGGCTAGATTTCCACGATCTAGCTCCGGACTCCTTTCTTCACATTTCAACATTTATTGTCGTGTGTGAGGCCTTCCTCCGCATTACCCCTCACTTCGGCCTGTGGCTCAAGACCTTTGAAGTGAAGCCGAAGATGATCGAGGGGCAACATGCAGTGTGCAGAGGCGCATCAATAAGCA
Source organism: Triticum aestivum (assembly GCF_018294505.1). Taxonomy (NCBI): domain Eukaryota; kingdom Viridiplantae; phylum Streptophyta; class Magnoliopsida; order Poales; family Poaceae; genus Triticum; species Triticum aestivum. The sequence continues at coordinate 521,477,341 of NC_057812.1, forward strand.
AGATGGCAGGAGCTCCATGGCCGAAAGGTTCCTTTCCAGAGGTGTCCGAACTATGGCAACGGGAGTGGTTTTACGTCACAGCTCCCAGAAGTGCCAAGTGGGCGGCTGCCCCCGCCTTCCGCTCGGGCCCCCCACCACAACTGATGTCATGGATTAGCAGAGGTCTGAGCTGGGGTCCAGCCAAGGACGTGCCTATACTGCAAAGCCGCATTCAAGATCTCTTCGAGCGAGATTTTAATTTGGTTGTGGTAATGCAAGTTATGCTGGTTCGTCAAGTCCAGCCTTGCAAACGGCGGCCCCCTCGCTTTTGGGAGTTCAACCCAGAAGGGCCGCGTGCCATTCAAAGTTTCCTTGGCCTAACGCACGAGGAGATGTACAAGTCATTCTTCGGACCTCAAATAGAGTGTCCGGATACTACCAAGGACGTGGGCCTGAGCAGTAACCGCGCCGCCGAACAAGTAAGAAATCCTCTAGCCGAACACACTGTCTTTTATTAATCATGAAGTTATTTCTGAGAGTTCGCTCTTTGACCAAGACTGGCTAACAAAGGCAAAGATGATTCGGTGTTTGGCCCCCCTCCTTGAGGGTTTGGAAAATCCGGTATTGGAAAAGATGCTCGAGCTCGCACCTTGCCCAAAGCCCTCGAAGGAAGATACATGGGGGATAATACGGGCGGACGCGGGCCCCCATTGCTGCCGGTTCCAACCAAGGGAATGAGCGCCTCCATGAAGGAGGATAACCGGGGGAGGAAAAGGAATGCTTCCGAGGATCCGGAAGCCAAGGCCTCCAAACGGGAGAAGAAGTCTCCAACAGAGGGTCCTGCCTCGGGGGGTGCTCTTGCCGCACAAAGTCCGCGGGGGGATCAGCCCTCCAACGAGTCGTAAGTGATCCAAAAAATACTTTAATAGTGAAGGTATACTATCTTTCTTCTGAGAAAATAACTGCCGCATATATCTTGCAATTCGGGCCTTAGCCCCTCTCAGCTGAGCTTGACTTCGGGGGATCTTCTTCCGGAGATGATGGAGAGCGAAACGCCTCCTCCGGACTCCTCCGCTCAAGAAGCGGGCGACCCCGAAGTGTCGTCACAGAGGGCCTCTCCGGATCCGGTGAGGCCAGAAGATAATCCCATAGACCCCCGAAGTCCCCAGCGTCCGGCTCTCGAGGAGAGCGAACAAAAGAGTCCGGCACTGTCTGGTATGCGGTCGGACGTTCTGAGGGAGCTGTTGGGGCGAGCGACCATCTCAGAAGAACACCGTACACTGATGGGTACGGTGATGGAAAGAATTTCATCCGCCGAAAGCATATTACATGAAGCCTTTATGAGTCTACTGACAGGCTTTGATGTACGTGAGATAATATGTGATAGTACCGCACATGTTAGGTGTGCCCTGTGTAGATAGTAGCCCCTGAGACTCTGGTTGTCGTCGATAATGGCGGCGAACAGAGGATCATAGTCCCAGGCAATAACCAGACTGCCTTTATGTGCAGGTGGTGGAAGCTCCGGTGGCTAGCCGGACTAGTGAGTTTGCCGAATTAAAACGGCAACTGGATGCGGCAGACGCCGACATCAAGCTTGTTAACAAGCGGCTTGACGAATCACAGGGTAAGTAATGTTTTCTGGTGAATGTCACACAATAAGAGCAGCATGATGCCAGTATCTTTAATATGTTGTGACTGCAGACGGAGCTGCCACCGTGGAGATCCTTCGGGTGGAGCTCCCCAACCCAAGGAACAAGCGAGGATTAGTAATGCGGCTGCTTTGAAGGCGGCCGAAGAGTTGAAAGCCGAGAAGGCCGCACATTGCGAGAGCCAAGAGAAGATGGCCAAGATGGCCGTAGAATTAGAAGGCACTGCCGACCGTTGCCGGCTCCTTGAAAAAGAAAACCGAGCGAAGGCAACGGACCTTGAGAAGGCCACGATGGCGGACAAAGACACCCGCTCTGCCATGAGAGCGAAGAAGGAGAAGCTCCGGGAAGTCGAGGATATTGCGGCTGGGAAGCCCTGTTGGGGAACGTAGTAATTTCAAAAAAATTCCTACGCACACGCAAGATCATGGTGATGCATAGCAATGAGAGGGGAGAGTATGATCTACGTACCCTTTGTAGATCGCAACGGAAGCGTTGACACAACGTAGAGGAAGTAGTCGTATGTCTTCCCGATCCGACCGATCCAAGCACCGTTACTCCGGCACCTCCGAGTTCTTAGCACACGTACAGCTCGATGACGCTCCCCGGGCTCCGATCCAGCAAAGCTTCGGGATGAGTTCCATCAGCACAACGGCGTGGTGACGATGATGATGTTCTACCGACGCAGGGCTTTGCCTAAGCACTACAACGATATGACTGAGGTGGAATATGGTGGCAGGGGGCACCGCACACGGCTAAGGAACGATCACGGGGATCAACTTGTGTGTCCTAGGGTGCCCCCTTGCCTCAGTATATAAAGGATCCAAGGGGGGGTGCGGCCGTCCAGGAGGAGGCGCGCAGGAGGAGTCCTACTCCTACCGGGAGTAGGACTCCCCTCCCGTTCCTTGTCCAACTAGGAGAGGTGGAGGGAGAATAGGAAAGGGGGGGCGGCGCCCCTCCCTCCTTGTCCAATTCAGACTAGGGGGAGAGGGGGCGCGCGGCCTGCCCTGGCAGACCCTTCCTCTTCTCCACATTAGGCCCATGAGGCCCATTAACCCCCCCGGGGGGTTCCGGTAACCCCCCGATGCTCCGGTTTTATCCGAAACTCATCCGGAACACTTCCAGAGTCCGAATATAGTCATCAATATATCAATCTTTATGTCTCGACCATTTCGAGACTCCTCGTCATGTCCGTGATCATATCCGGGACTCCAAACAAACTTCGGTACATCAACATGCATAAAACTCATAACAACTGTCATCGTAACTTTAAGCGTGCGGACCCTACGGTTCGAGAACTATGTAGACATGACCGAGACACGTCTCCGGTCAATAACCAATAGCGGGACCTAGATGCCCATATTGGCTCCTACATATTCTACGAAGATCTTTATCGGTCAGACCGCATAACAACATACGTTGTTCCCTTTGTCATCGGTATGTTACTTGCCCGAGATTCGATCGTCGGTATCCAATACCTAGTTCAATCTCGTTACTGGCAAGTCTCTTTACTCGTTCCGTAATACATCATCTCACAACTAACTTATCAGTTGTAATGCTTGCAAGGCTTATGTGATGTGCATTACCGAGAGGGCCCAGAGATACCTCTCCGACAATCGGAGTGACAAATCCTAATCTCGAAATACGCCAACCCAACATCTACCTTTGGAGACACCTGTAGAGCTCCTTTATAATCACCCAGTTACATTGTGACGTTTGGTAGCACACAAAGTGTTCCTCCGGCAAACGGGAGTTGCATAATCTCATAGTCATAGGAACATGTATAAGTCATGAAGAAAGCAATAGCAACATACTAAACGATTGGGTGCTAAGCTAATGGAATGGGTCATGTCAATCAGATCATTCAACTAATGATGTGATCCCGTTAATCAAATAACAACTCCCTTGTCTATGGTTAGGAAACATAACCATCTTTGATTAACGAGCTAGTCAAGTAGAGGCATACTAGTGACACTCTGTTTGTCTATGTATTCACACATGTATTATGTTTCCGGTTAATACAATTCTAGCATGAATAATAAACATTTATCATGATATAAGGAAATAAATAATAACTTTATTATTGCCTCTAGGGCATATTTCCTTCAGTCTCCCACTTGCACTAGAGTCAATAATCTTGATTACACAGTAATGATTCTAACACCCATGGAGTCTTGGTGTTGATCATGTTTTGCTCGTGGAAGAGGCTTAGTCAACGGGTCTGCAACATTCAGATCCATATGTATCTTGCAAATCTCTATGTCTCCCACCTGGACTAGATCCCGGATGGAATTGAAGCGTCTCTTGATGTGCTTGGTTCTCTTGTGAAATCTGGATTCCTTTGCCAAGGCAATTGCACCAGTATTGTCACAAAAGATTTTCATTGGACCCGATGCACTAGGTATGACACCTAGATCGGATATGAACTCCTTCGTCCAGACTCCTTCATTTGCTGCTTCCGAAGCAGCTATGTACTCCGCTTCACATGTAGATCCCGCTACGACGCTTTGTTTCGAACTGCACCAACTGACAGCTCCACCGTTTAATGTAAACACGTATCCGGTTTGCGATTTAGAATCGTCCGGATCAGTGTCAAAGCTTGCATCAACGTAACCTTTTACGATGAGCTCTTTGTCACCTCCATATATGAGAAACATATCCTTAGTCCTTTTCAGGTATTTCAGGATGTTCTTGACCGTTGTCCAGTGATCCACTCGTGGATTACTTTGGTACCTCCCTGCAAGACTTATAGCAAGGCACACATTAGGTCTGGTACACAGCATTGCATACATGATAGAGCCTATGGCTGAAGCATAGGGAACATCTTTCATTTTCTCTCTATCTTCTGCAGTGGTCGGGCTTTGAGTCTTACTCAATTTCACACCTTGTAACACAGGCAAGAACCCTTTCTTTGCTTGATCCATTTTGAACTTTTTCAAAACTTTGTCAAGGTATGTGCTTTGTGAAAGTCCAATTAAGCGTCTTGATCTATCTCTATAGATCTTAATGCCTAATGTGTAAGCAGCTTCACCGAGGTCTTTCATTGAAAAACTCTTATTCAAGTATCCCTTTATGCTATCCAGAAATTCTATATCATTTCCAATCAGTAATATGTCATCCACATATAATATCAGAAATGCTACAGAGCTCCCACTCACTTTCTTGTAAATACAGGCTTCTCCAAAAGTCTGTATAAAACCAAATGCTTTGATCACACTATCAAAGCGTTTATTCCAACTCCGAGAGGCTTGCACCAGTCCATAAATGGATCGCTGGAGCTTGCACACTTTGTTAGCTCCCTTTGGATCGACAAAACCTTCTGGTTGCATCATATACAACTCTTCTTCCAGAAATCCATTCAGGAATGCAGTTTTGACATCCATCTGCCAAATTTCATAATCATAAAATGCGACAATTGCTAACATGATTCGGACAGACTTAAGCATCGCTACGGGTGAGAAGGTCTCATCGTAGTCAACCCCTTGAACTTGCCGAAAACCTTTTGCGACAAGTCGAGCTTTGTAGACAGTAATATTACCGTCAGCGTCAGTCTTCTTCTTGAAGATCCATTTATTCTCAATTGCTTGCCTATCATCGGGCAAGTCAACCAAAGTCCATACTTTGTTCTCATACATGGATCCCATCTCAGATTTCATGGCCTCAAGCCATTTTGCGGAATCTGGGCTCACCATCGCTTCTTCATAGTTCGTAGGTTCATCATGATCTAGTAGCATGACTTCTAGAACAGGATTACCGTACCACTCTGGTGCGGATCTCACTCTGGTTGATCTACGAGGTTCAACAGTATCTTGATCTAAAGTTTCATGATCATCATCATTAGCTTCCTCACTAACTGGTGTAGGTGTCACTGAAACAGTTTTCTGTGATGTACTACTTCCCAATAAGGGAGCAGGTACAGTTACCTCGTCAAGTTCCATTTTCCTCCCACTCACTTCTTTCAAGAGAAACTCCTTCTCCAGAAAGTTTCCGAATTTAGCAACAAAAGTCTTGCCTTCGGATCTGTGATAGAAGGTGTATCCAATAGTTACCTTTGGATATCCTATGAAGACACATTTCTCCGATTTGGGTTCGAGCTTATCAGGTTGAAGCTTTTTCACATAAGCATCGCAGCCCCAAACTTTCAGAAACGACAACTTTGGTTTCTTGCCAAACCATAGTTCATAAGGCGTCGTCTCAACGGATTTTGATGGTGCCCTATTTAACGTGAATGCGGCCGTCTCTAGAGCGTATCCCCAAAACGATAGCGGTAAATCAGTAAGAGACATCATAGATCGTACCATATCTAGTAAAGTACGATTACGACGTTCGGACACACCATTACGCTGTGGTGTTCCGGGTGGCATGAGTTGCGAAACTATTCCGCATTGCTTCAAATGTACACCAAACTCGTAACTCAAATATTCTCCTCCACGATCAGATCGTAGAAACTTTATTTTCTTGTTACGATGATTTTCAACTTCACTCTGAAATTCTTTGAACTTTTCAAATGTCTTAGACTTATGTTTCATTAAGTAGATATACCCATATCTGCTTAAATCATCTGTGAAGGTGAGAAAATAACGATATCCGCCACGAGCCTCAATATTCATCAGACCACATACATCTGTATGTATGATTTCCAACAAATCTGTTGCTCTCTCCATAGTACCGGAGAACGGTGTTTTAGTCATCTTGCCCATGAGGCACGGTTCACAAGTACCAAGTGATTCATAATCAAGTGGTTCCAAAAGTCCATCAGTATGGAGTTTCTTCATGCGCTTTACACCGATATGACCTAAACGGCAGTGCCACAAATAAGTTGCACCATCATTATCAACTCTGCATCTTTTGGCTTCAACATTATGAATATGTGTATCACTACTCTCGAGATTCAATAAGAATAGACCACTCTTCAAGGGTGCATGACCATAAAAGATATTACTCATATAAATAGAACAACCATTATTCTCTGATTTAAATGAATAACCGTCTCGCATTAAACAAGATCCAGATATAATGTTCATGCTCAACGTTGGCACCAAATAACAGTTATTTAGGTCTAATACTAATCCCGAAGGTAGATGTAGAGGTAGCGTGCCGACCGCGATCACATCGACTTTGGAACCATTTCCCACGCGCATCGTCACCTCGTCCTTAGCCAATCTTCGCTTAATCCGTAGTCCCTGTTTCGAGTTGCAAATATTAGCAACAGAACCAGTATCAAATACCCAGGTGCTACTGCGAGCATTAGTAAGGTACACATCAATAACATGTATATCACATATACCTTTGTTCACCTTGCCATCCTTCTTATCCGCCAAATACTTGGGGCAGTTCCGCTTCCTGTGACCAGTCTGCTTGCAGTAGAAGCACTCAGTTTCAGGCTTAGGTCCATACTTGGGTTTCTTCTCTTGAGCAGCAACTTGCTTGCTGTTCTTCTTGAAGTTCCCCTTCTTCTTCCCTTTACCCTTTTTCTTGAAACTAGTGGTCTTGTTGACCATCAACACTTGATGCTCCTTCTTGATTTCTACCTCCGCAGCTTTCAGCATTGCGAAGAGCTCGGGAATAGTCTTATTCATCCCTTGCATATTATAGTTCATCACGAAGCTCTTGTAGCTTGGTGGCAGTGATTGGAGAATTCTGTCAATGACGCAATCATCTGGAAGATTAACTCCCAATTGAATCAAGTGATTATTATACCCAGACATTTTGAGTATATGCTCACTGACAGAACTATTCTCCTCCATCTTGCAGCTATAGAACTTATTGGAGACTTCATATCTCTCAATCCGGGCATTTGCTTGAAATATTAACTTCAACTCCTGGAACATCTCATATGCTCCATGACGTTCAAAACATCGTTGAAGTCCCGATTCTAAGCCGTAAAGCATGGCACACTGAACTATCGAGTAGTCATCAGCTTTGCTCTGCCAGACGTTCATAACATCTGGTGTTGCTCCAGCAGCAGGCCTGGCACCCAGCGGTGCTTCCAGGACATAATTCTTTTGTGCAGCAATGAGGATAATCCTCAAGTTATGGACCCAGTCCGTGTAATTGCTACCATCATCTTTCAACTTTGCTTTCTCAAGGAACGCATTAAAATTCAACGGAACAACAGCACGAGCCATCTATCTACAATCAACATAAACAAGCAAGATACCATCAGGGACTAAGTTCATGATAAATTTAAGTTCAATTAATCATATTACTTAAGAACTCCCACTTAGATAGACATCCCTCTAATCCTCTATGTGTTCACGTGATCCAAATCAACTAAACCATGTCCGATCATCACGTGAGATGGAGTAGTTTCATTGGTGAACATCGCTATGTTGATCATATCTACTATATGATTCACGCTCGACCTTTCGGTCTCCGTGTTCTGAGGCCATATCTGTATATGCTTGGCTCGTCAAGTATAACCTGAGTATTCCGCGTGTGCAACTGTTTTGCACCCGTTGTATTTGAACGTAGAGCCTATCACACCCGATCATCACGTGGTGTCTCAGCATGAAGAACTTTCGCAACGGTGCATACTCAGGGAGAACACTTCTTGATAATTTAGTGAGAGATCATCTTATAATGCTACCGTCAATCAAAGCAAGATAAGACGCATAAAAGATAAACATCACATGCAATCAATATAAGTGATATGATATGGCCATCATCATCTTGTGCTTGTGATCTCCATCTCCGAAGCACCGTCGTGATCACCATCGTCACCGGCGCGACACCTTGATCTCCATCGTAGCATCGTTGTCGTCTTGCCAATCTTATGCTTCCACGACTATCGCTACCGCTTAGTGATAAATTAAAGCATTACATCGCGATTGCATTGCATACAATAAAGCGACAACCATATGGCTCCTGCCAATTGCCGATAACTCGGTTACAAAACATGATCATCTCATACAATAAAATTTAGCATCATGTCTTGACCATATCACATCACAACATGCCCTGCAAAAACAAGTTAGACGTCCTCTACTTTGTTGTTGCAAGTTTTACGTGGCTGCTAGGGGCTTAAGTAAGAACCAATCTCACCTACGCATCAAAACCACAACGATAGTTTGTCAAGTTGATGCCGTTTTAACCTTCGCAAGGACCGGGCGTAGCCACACTCGGTTCAACTAAAGTTGGAGAGACTGTCGCCCGCAAGCCACCTATGTGCAAAGCACGTCGGGAGAACCGGTCTCGCGTAAGCGTACGCATAATGTCGGTCCGGGTCGTCTCGTCCAACAATGCCGCCGAACCAAAGTATGACATACTGGTAGGCAGTATGACTTATATCGCCCACAACTCACTTGTGTTCTACTCGTGCATATAACATCAAACCATAAAACCTAGGTTCGGATGCCACTGTTGGGGAACGTAGTAATTTCAAAAAAATTCCTACGCACACGCAAGATCATGGTGATGCATAGCAACGAGAGGGGAGAGTATGATCTACGTACCCTTTGTAGATCGCAACGGAAGCGTTGACACAACGTAGAGGAAGTAGTCGTACGTCTTCCCGATCCGACCGATCCAAGCACCGTTACTCCGGCACCTCCGGGTTCTTAGCACACGTACAGCTCGATGACGCTCCCCGGGCTCCGATCCAGCAAAGCTTCGGGGATGAGTTCCGTCAGCACAACGGCGTGGTGACGATGATGATGTTCTACCGACGCAGGGCTTCGCCTAAGCACTACAACGATATGACCGAGGTGGAATATGGTGGCAGGGGGCACCGCACACGGCTAAGGAACGATCACAGGGATAAACTTGTGTGTCCTAGGGTACCCCCTTGCCTCAGTATATAAAGGATCCAAGGGGGGGTGCAGCCGGCCAGGAGGAGGCGCGCAGGAGGAGTCCTACTCCTACCGGGAGTAGGACTCCCCTCCCGTTTCTTGTCCAACTAGGAGAGGTGGAGGGAGAATAGGAAAGGGGGGGGGGGCGCCGCCCCTCCCTCCATGTCCAATTCGGACTAGGGGGAGAGGGGGCGCGCGGCCTGCCCTGGCAGCCCCTTCCTCTTCTCCGCATTAGGCCCATGAGGCCCATTAACCCCCCGGGGGGTTCCGGTAACCCCCCGGTGCTCCGGTTTTATCCGAAACTCATCCGGAACACTTCCGGTGTCCGAATATAGTCATCCAATATATCAATCTTTATGTCTCGACCATTTCGAGACTCCTCGTCATGTCCGTGATCATATCCGGGACTCCAAACAAACTTCGGTACATCAACATGCATAAAACTCATAACAACTGTCATCGTAACTTTAAGCGTGCGGACCCTACGGTTCGAGAACTATGTAGACATGACCGAGACACGTCTCCGGTCAATAACCAATAGCGGGACCTGGATGCCCATATTGGCTCCTACATATTCTACGAAGATCTTTATCGGTCAGACTGCATAAAAACATACGTTGTTCCCTTTGTCATCGGTATGTTACTTGCCCGAGATTCGATCGTCGGTATCCAATACCTAGTTCAATCTCGTTACCGGCAAGTCTCTTTACTCGTTCCGTAATACATCATCTCACAACTAACTTATTAGTTGTAATACTTGCAAGGCTTATGTGATGTGCATTACCGAGAGGGCCCAGAGATACCTCTCCGACAATCGGAGTGACAAATCCTAATCTCAAAATACGCCAACCCAACATCTACCTTTGGAGACACCTATAGAGCTCCTTTATAATCACCCAGCTACGTTGTGACGTTTGGTAGCACACAAAGTGTTCCTCCGGAAAACGGGAGTTGCATAATCTCATAGTCATAGGAACATGTATAAGTCATGAAGAAAGCAATAGCAACATACTAAACGATCGGGTGCTAAGCTAATGGAATGGGTCATGTCAATCAGATCATTCAACTAATGATGTGATCCCGTTAATCAAATAACAACTCCCTTGTCTATGGTTAGGAAACATAACCATCTTTGATTAACGAGCTAGTCAAGTAGAGGCATACTAGTGACACTCTGTTTGTCTATGTATTCACACATGTATTATGTTTCCTGTTAATACAATTCTAGCATGAATAATAAACATTTATCATGATATAAGGAAATAAACAATAACTTATTATTGCCTCTAGGGCATATTTCCTTCAAGCTTTTCATGCTACGGAGGAAGTTCGGAGATCCACGGTATGCCCCTCTGGATCGACTGTGGAGTTCGGCAAACAGATCGTGAGGTGGACAAGCTATTCTGGTTGCAATTCAACGTTCCAGAGTGTCCGCTTCCATTGACTGATCAGCTAGCCGAATGGGCCGAACTAAATAGGTTGTCCGGACTCGCCATGAGGTCTATTGTGGATCAGCTATGGCCGGAAAAGCCAAAACCAAACAGCTATTTTAGTTTAGTGCCGCAGGTCCTTGGTGCGGTGCCGCACATTAATGCGATGAAGAGGTCGGCGTGCATAGAAGGCTCGCGGATGGCCCTTGCCCATGTTAAAGCATACTGGGTGGAGATGGACGCTATCACTGTTGGAGCGCAGGGTTCGGCCATAGGCCGAGTGGCTGCCGAGCACTATTTCAAGGTGGTTCTCAAGGGTGCTCGTTTGATAGAGGCCCAATGCTCGAAGAATATTATGTTTGAGTGATATGTATTCCCATTGTAAACATAATGATTTTATGAAATTTTATAAGGCTGTGTTTATACTTTTGCCTGAAAGTAATATGATGCCTCCTGTGCGGCCGTTTATGTATACATGTGTATAACCTGAAAGATTGCAGTCGTCGGCTTCAGCCCCCATGCATATAATGCGGAGGTGCTCGCAAAAACGCGTGTTCACACTTACCCAACGTCTTGGTCCTATTAAGGAGGTGATAGCGTAGCAAACGAGGCAACTGGACTATAATGCTTTAACACTTTCACTTAGCCATAGGAGTTTGACAGTGGGGCTACTAGATAGCCCCTGGTGGCTCCGCACTCTCCCGATCTCGGGGTGCATACATGCCTGGCCGGGAAATGGCCCTTCGTTAAGGCGGAGGAATTCTAACATTCAGATAGGTCATCGAGTGGTTGACCAGTCTCATGCTATATCATGACAGTCAGTTTTCGGCTTTCTCTACTGAGGTGCTCGTCCGGATGAACCAGGGCACAATCGCAGTAGTTCTCCTGGTGCTGCCTTAGCCGATAAAGCGGAACGTAAGGCACCAAAACACAGGAGCCGGGCAAACCCAACATTTGACCAAAGACAATGATTCGGAGCTGATGCATATAAGGCCAAACTCGCGACATTGAACACACCCTAAGGTATTCGGTCTTTATGGTATAAACCGGGCCTAAATAGTGCCCTTTGTAAGAAGCCCCTTGTGTCCAGGTACGTGCATTATTCTGACGTGGCCACATGCCAAGACGTTAGCATCCTTCTCAATTGTGCTGAGAATTCGGTGGATGTGTATCAATAAGAGACAGTAAAAAAGGTTTACGCATGGTCTTAATCTAAAAAGAATCCTTGGAACGGGTCCCTGCTGCACGTCTGCGCCTGTGTCTCCGTTGTGTCGTATCCTGGACGGGTGTAGCACGATTGTCATCTATAAAAGAGAGGAACTTAGGTGAAAAAGTTGTCGTGCAAAAAGTTGGTTTTTTAAAGAAACCATGTATAACTAGAAATTGCCACTTCTCTGCGCGTGTTGAGACCCTTGTATTTGTAATAGGGGTGTGGCCATCAATCTGGTACAAATTACATATAGCAGCGCCGGACTCGTCTAACCGCGTTCTTGGTCTTGATGACCTATCAAATGCTTTAGCTGGTGAGGCCGTTTTTAGTGTGCGGCTGCCAAGGCAGTCGCATTCTCTTCAGAGCGCAAAGATCACTTAATACTTCCGTTCACTGTAATGATGCCAGGTGGACCGGGCATCTTGAGCGTGAGGGAAGCGTAATGCGGTATTGCATTAAAGCGAGCAAAAGCTGCACGTCCAAGTAGTGCTTGATAACCGCACTGGAACGGAGCAATGTGGAAGGTTAAGTGTTCGCTACGGGAGTTATCGGGGAAGCCAAATATAACCTTTAGTAGCAGGGAGCCCGCGCAGTGAGCCCCTGGGCCTGGCATTACTCCTTTAAAGGTAGTGTTGCTATGGCAAATTTTCATTGGGTCTATCCCCATTTCGCGGATTGTATCCTGGTATATCAGGTTTAAACTTCTACCACCGTCCATCAGGACTTGTGCAAAGTGGTATCCGTCAATTATTGGGTCTAATACCAGGGGAGCCCATCCTGCCCGCTGGATACTTGCTGAGTAATCACGATGGTCGAAAGTGACCAGTTGAGATGACCAGTGGCAGGGTTTCGCGGTGATAGGCCCTTGGGCATATTTATCTGGGAGGGCCACTTTGCTTCCCTTGATCACGTGTAATACGTTGACTGTTTTGATTTCTGATGGAAACTTATTTTGTTCCCCAGTGTCTTGCTTGAGAAGCTCATCCTGATCTTCGGTTGGTGTATCCTCCCCCTTGTGTACGGTGTTGAGCTTGCCGGACTGCTTGAAGACCCAACATTCTCTGTGGGTATGATTAGCGGGTTTTCCAGGGGTGCTATGGATCTGACATACTTGGTCCAGAATTTTGTTCAGGCTAGACAGTTCATCTCTGGCGCCTTTAAAGGGCGGCTTTTGCTGACCTGGCCGAGAGCTTTGGAATCCGGCGTGTACCGCTGTGCTCTTCGGGTTGTGTTCTTTATTCCGACGCTTATTTTTGCTGCGTCGGGATTTCTCGTTTTCATCTCTAACTTCGGATGTGCTTGGGTTGCTGGTGTTGCATCTGGCTAGCCAGCTGTCCTCACCCGCGCAAAAGCGGGTCGTGAGGCTTGTTAATGCTGCCATTGTTCTCGGCTTTTCTTGGCCGAGGTGTCTGGCAAGCCATTCGTCGCGGACGCTATGCTTAAAAGCTGCCAAGGCTTCGGCGTCCGGACAGTCAACTATTTGGTTCTTCTTAATAAGAAACCTGTTCCAAAGCTTTCAGGATGACTCTCCGGGCTGTTGAGTTATATGACTCAGATCATCCGCATCCGCGGGTTGGACATAAGTCCCTTGAAAATTTGCCTGAAAAGCGTCTTCGAGCTCTTCCCAGCTTCCAATGGAGTTTTCGGGGAGGCTTTTAAGCCAGTGCCAAGCTGGCCCTTTGAGCTTGAGTGGTAAGTACTTGATGGCGTGGAGATCGTCTCCTCGAGCCATATGGATATGGAGGATGTAGTTCTCAATCCAGACCCTAGGGTCTGTTGTTCTGTCGTATGCTTCTATGTTTACGGGTTTGAATCCCTCTGGAAATTCATGGTCCAGCACCTTATTGGTGAAACATAGGGAGTGTGCGGCACCCCTATATCTGGGTGTACCGCGTTGTTCGGATGTTTGTTGTGTTACATCATATGCTGGGGCGCGCTTGCGTGGTCCATTGATGGATCTGGTTGCACCGTCCTTTTGGTGTGAGCCCTCGTGTGGATCGCTTATTGGCTTGTGAGTGGAGTTGTTTGCCGCTCCATGTTGGCCGTGAGGTCGTCTATCCGGCCCGGTGGCCATTTTGATTTTTGGTTGTGGGGGATCTAGGGCCTCCTCATCGAATTCAGGTAGCAACTTCCGCTTCGGGTAGCTCTTGGTGGGGCGATTACCACCACACTTTGCTGCTGTATTGAGTACTTTACTCCATCTGATTTGGAGTGTGTCCTGCACAGCCTTGAGCCTTTGCTTCTGCTTTTTCAGACTCCTCGCGGTGGCAACAAGCCTTTGACGGGCATTCTGCTGCTCCGGGTGCCTGTCCGGCGTTATGTCATCCGGACTATTATCTTTGACAGAATTGGTTTGTTCGTTTTGATTCTCCGTATTGCCGTGGTCCGACAGTAGTTCGCCCTGCTCCAACGCTAGGTCTGTATGATCGTTATTTCTGTCGAGGCGGGATTTGGGGCGGCGCTTATGCCGCCGCTTTGACTGCTTCTCGAGGGGGCAAGCCTTCGTTGCGTCCTTCCGTTCCTCGTCGGCGTCTTCTTTTGATGTGTCCACCATGTATACGTCATATGATGAGGTGGCTTTCCAGTGCCCTATAGGCGATGGTTCATGTTCGTCTCCTACATCGTTGTCCATACCGTCGATGTCTTCGGAGTCGAAATCGAGCATGTCGGTTAAATCATCGACAGTGGCTACGAAGTGGGTGGTGGGTGGGCGTCAAATTTCTTCGTCGTCCGCATCCCAATCCTGTTGGCCACAATCCGGCCAGGGCTCTCCTGACAAAGAGAGAGACCTTAGTTAATTCAGAATGTCGTCGAAGGGTGAGTGCTGAAAGATATCTGCGGCGGTGAATTCCATGATCGGCGCCCAATCTGATTCGATTGGCAGGGGCGCGGGCGGTTCAGAGTACGGAAAAGAGTCCGGCACCTTGGAGTCATGGGCTTCGCGGAGGATTAGGCTAGTGTACCGCTCGATCGCCGTTGAGACTGCAGCCCCTGAGGCGGTGTCTAGCCACTTGTCCTTGATTGGCGCAGTTGGCTCCGAGCTAAGGGTCAGAGCTGATGCGGGTGCGACCTCTGGGGTATTGTTCGGCGGCAGAGCTAGGTCATACACATCGTGACAGTGCGGCGCGCTCGGCTGTGGCTTGAATCCGTCGAAGATCAAGTCTTCGCGGATGTCGGTCGTGTAGTTCAAACTTCCAAATCTGACCTGATGGCCAGGGGCGTAGCTTTCAATCTGCTCCAGATGGCCGAGCGAATTAGCCCGCAGTGCAAAGCCGCCGAATACGAAGATCTGTCCGGGGAGAAAAGTCTCGCCCTGGACCGCATCGCTATCGATGATAGTAGGAGCCATCAAGCCTAATGGCGACGACACAGAGGAACTCTCAATGAAAGCACCAATGTCGGTGTCAAAACCGGCGGATCTCGGGTAGGGGGTCCCGAACTGTGCGTCTAGGCTGGATAGTAACAGGAGGTAGGGGACATGATGTTTTACCCAGGTTCGGGCCCTCTTGATGGAGGTAAAACCCTACGTCCTGCTTGATTAATATTGGTGATATGGGTAGTACAAGAGTAGATCTACCACGAGATCAGAGAGGCTAAACCCTAGAAGCTAGCCTATGGTATGATTGTATGTTATGGTTGTTGTCCTACGGACTAAAACCCTTCGGTTTATATAGACAACGGAGAGGGTTAGGGTTACACAAGGTCGGTTAGAAAGGAGGAAATATCCATATCCGTATTGCCTAGCTTGCCTTCCATGCCAAGTAGAGTCCCATCCGAACACGAGACCAAGTCTTCAATATTGTATCTTCATAGTCTAATAGTCCGGCCAATGGAGATAGTCCGGCTGTCCAGAGACCCCCTAATCCAGGACTCCCTCAGTACACCTTCTATCACAGATCCGAAGGCAAGAAATTTTGTTGCAAGGATGGATCCTTTCTAGAGAAGGAGTTTCTCTCGAAAGAAGTGAGTGAGAGGAAAGTAGAACTTGCTGAGGTAATTGTACCTTCTCCTGAATTGGAAAGTAGTTCATCACAGAAATCAGTTCCAGTGATTCCTACACTAATTAGCGAGGAAGCTAATGATGATGATCATGAAACTTCAGATCAAGTTACTACCGAACCATGTAGGTCAACCAGAGTACAGTCCGCACCAGAGTGGTATGGTAATCCTGTTCTGGAAGTCGTGTTATTAGACCATGACGAACCTACAAACTATGAGGAAGCGATGATGAGCCCAGATTCCGCAAAATGGCTTGAGGCCATGAAATCTGAGATGGGATCCATGTATGAGAACAAAGTACGGACTTTGATTGACTTGCCCGATGGTCGGTGAGTCATTGAGAATAAATGGATCTTCAAGAGGAAGACTGACGATGATAGTAGTGTTACTATCTACAAGTCGAATTGTCGCAAAACGTTTTCGACAAGATCAAGGTGTTGACTACGATGAGATTTTCTCACACGTATCGATGCTTAAAAGTCTGTCTGAATCATGTTAGAAGTTGCCGCATTTATGAAATCTGGCAAATGGATGTCAAAACTGCATTCCTTAATGGATTTCTTAAAGAAGAGTTGTATATGATGCAACCAGAAGGTTTTGTCAATCCTAAAGGTGCTAACAAAGTGAGCAAGCTCCAGGGATCCATCTGTAGACTGGTGCAAGCATCTCGTAGTTGGAATATATGCTTTGACAAAGTGATCAAAGCATATGGTTTTATACAGACTTGCGATGAAGCCTGTATTTACAAGAAAGTGAGTGGGAGCACTATAGCATTTTTGATAAGTGTATGTGAATGACATATTGTTGATCGGAAATAATGTAGAATTTTATGGAAAGCATAAAGGAGTGTTTGAAAGGAGTTTTTCATAGAAAGACCTCGGTGAAGCTACTTACATATTGAGCATCAAGATCTATAGAGATAGATCAAGGCTTGATATATTTTCAATGAGTACATACCTTGACAAGATATTAAAGTAGTTCAACATAGAACAGTCAAAGAAGGAGTTCTTGCATGTGTTGCAAGGTGTGAAGTTGAGTAAAAACTCAAAACCCGACCACGACAGAAAATAGAAAGAGAATGAAAAGTCATTCCCTCCGCCTCAGTCATAGGTTCTATAAAATATGCTATGCTGTGTGCCAGACCTATTGTGTACCTCACCAAAGATTGGCAAGAGGGTACAATAGTGATCCAGGAGTGGATCACTGGACAGCGGTCAAAAATATCCTTAGTGGAATAAGGAAATGTTTCTCGGTTATGGAGGTGACAAAGAGTTCGTCGTAAAGAGTTACATCGATGCAAGCTTTGACACCGATCTGGATGACTCTAAGTGTCGATCTAGATACATATTAAAAGTGGAAGCAATTAGCTAGAGTAGCTCCGTGCAAAGCATTGTAGACATGGAAAATTTGCAAAATACATACGGCTCTAAATGTGGCAGACCCGTTAACTAAATTTCTCTCACAAGCAAAACATGATCACTCTTTGGGTGTTAATCACATAGCGATGTGAACTAGATTATCGACTCTAGTAAACCCTTTCGGTATTAGTCACATGGAGATGTGAACTAATCACATATCCATGTGAACTATTCGTGTTAAATCACATGACGATGTGAAATAGATTATTGACTCTAGTGCAAGTGGGAGACTGAAGGAAATATGCCCTAGAGGCAATAGTAAAGTTGTTATTTATATTTCCTTATATCATGATAAATGTTTATTATTCATGCTAGAATTGTATTAACCGGAAACTTAGTACATGTGTGAATACATAAACAAACAGAGTGTCACTAGTATGCCTCTACTTGACTAGCTCGTTAATCAAAGATTGTTAAGTTTCCTAGCCATGGACAAAGAGTTGTCATTTGATAAGCGGGATCACATCATTATAGAATGATGTGATTGACTTGACCCATCCGTTAGCTTAGCACGATGATCGTTATAGTTTCATTGCTACTGCTTTCTTCATGACTTATACATGTTCCTCAGACTACGAGATTATGCAACTCCCGAATACCAGAGGAACACCTTGTGTGCTATCAAACGTCACAACGTAACTGGGTGATTATAAAGATGCTCTACAGGTGTCTCCGATGGTGTTTGTTGAGTTGGCATAGATCAAGATTAGGATTTGTCACTCCGAGTATCTGAGAGGTATCTCTGGGCCCTCTCGGTAATGCACATCATTATAAGCCTTGCAAGCAATGTGACTAATGAGTTAGTTACGGGATGATGCATTACGGAACGAGTAAAGAGACTTGCCGGTAACAAGATTGAACTAGGTATTGAGATACCGACGATCGAATCTCGGGCAAGTAACATACCGATGACAAAGGGAACAACGTATATCGTTATGCGGTTTGACCGATAAAGATCTTCGTAGAATATGTAGGAACCAATATGAGCATCCAGGTTCCGCTATTGGTTATTGACTGGAGATGAGTCTCGGTCATGTCTACATAGTTCTCAAACCCATAGGGTCCGCATGCTTAGCGTTCTGTGATGATTTGTATTATGAGTTATGTGATTTGATGACTGAAGTTTGTTCGGAGTCCGGGATGAGATCGGGGACATGACAAGGAGTCTTGAAATGGTCAGGACGTAAAGATCGATATATTGGAAGGCTATATTCGGACATCAGAAAGGTTCTAAGTGATTCGGGTATTTTTCAGAGTACCGGAGAGTTACGGGAATTCGTATTGGTCCTTAATGCGCCATACGGGAAAGAAGAGAAAGGCCTCAAGGGTGGCCGCGCCCTTCCCCATGGACTGGTCCGAATTGGACTAGGGAAAGGGGGTACCCCCTTCCTCCTCCTTCTCCCTTCCCTTTTTCCTATTCCATGTGGGAGGTGGAATCCTACTAGGACTAGGGAATCCTACCAGGACTCCACAACTTGGGCGCGCCCTATGAGGGCCGGCCTCCTCCTCCCTCCATCCTTTATATACGTGGCCAGGGGCACCCCATAGACACACAAGTTGATCATTGATCCCTTAGCCGTGTGCGGTGACCCCCTCCAGCATAATCCACCTCGGTCATATCATCGTAGTGCTTAGGCGAAGCGCTGCGCCGGTAGCTTCATCATCACCATCATCACGCCGTCGTGCTGACGAAGCTCTCCCTCGACACTCTGCTGGATCGTGAGTTCGTGGGACATCAACGAGCCGAACGTGTGCAGATCGCGGAGGTGTCGTACTTTCGGTACTAGGATAGGTCGGATCGTGAAGACGTACGACTACATCAACCGCGTTGTCATAACGCTTCCGCTTACGGTCTACACGGGTACATGGACAACACTCTTCTCCTCTCATTGCTATGCATCACCATGATCTTGCGTGTGCGTAGGAATTTTTCGAAATTGCTGCGTTCCCCAACATGGGTAGCAACGATTACAAGTACCAATATGTTTTATGAACAAATTGGCTCCACCTCATTCCCTCTGAGCGAACATCTAGTGCACCCACCCATGTGGTTCTATCGCTGCACCAATCACCTAAAATTCGCTCTACAATTGTTTTAAAAAATCTGAAAATAATTTGGTACGTACGCAAAACATACATCTATTATATCTTAAATTTTTAGATTTGAATTAGACCTACAACTATAGAAACAAAAACTAAAATCATGCTATGAATAGTACTCATTTTAAATTGGGCCATACATTTGGCCCATTAACATGATCAGTGCTAAATTTATTATTTCTGTTTCTTAAGGTGCTATTCAAGTTTACGTTTGATTTTTTTCTTATATGGTGTCATATGTTATGTTATGGGGACGTGCCAAATTATTTTTATATTTTCCACATTTTTATGGTAACTTTTGGGCAGCCGGTGCACCGGGTACATTCCAGG
>NC_057812.1:521497445-521512945 GCF_018294505.1 Triticum aestivum
CCCGCCCCATCGGCCCTCCTCCCCTCTGCATGCTTCCTCATCTGCCCCTCTGCAGCCTCCTAGGCATTTATGCGATTGTTCTGCGGCATAGACGTCGACTATGGTCGGGTTGATCGTGCTACAAGCAAAAAGTATGAAATACATCACATATATGTACCCATAATGTGAGCTGTGCTTACAAACAAGCCAATCAGTCAGCCACCATAATAGTGAACACAATCGTACATTATGCATTACATTAGAGATTGTTTTCTTTAATTATGATGTACCATCCCATTGTTCTGTATTGATGATGATGATACACTTTTATGGCCAACGTACATTTTGTATAAGAGCCTAGATTAATAGGAATGATATACACTACTTATATCAATAAGGAATTTCTTCTTTTACGGTAGCTCATTCAAAAAAAACTCCAAAGTTAAGTGTATTTGACTTGGGGTAATTCTAGGATGAGTGACCGATCAGGAAGTTCGTCCTGAATGCGCATGAGTGAGGACAAAGTGTTTGTAGGGCCAGTCTTAATCCCTCAGACGTAACAGGGTGTTACATTTTGATACTTTGTAGTTTGCACGTTTGCCCCAGATTGAGCCAACGAGCGTTTGTACATTCGGTGTTCTTTTATATACATACAATACGTGAACCTGAGTACCTGACCAATGCCTCGTTTTCCAAGGCATCAATCGTTATTTAGCACACTTCTCCACGTGTACTCAGTTGGGCTTCCTGCAGTTTAACCTGACCTCCGTCTGCGTCCCGGAGGACGGCAGTAAGCCGCCCATCTTCAGCATGGCCGTGACGAAGTCGGCCGAGAACTGGCTGGGGCTGTTGCTGTACTGCCTCACCAGCGCGTCCTGCGACCCGCCGTTGAAGAGCTCCTGGTCCGAGTGCAGGAGGCCGCGCTGCCCCACAAGGTTCCGGTAGTAGGCGTTGTCGAACCCGTCGGCGGTCTGCACGTCTAATGGCGCGAGGTTGCTGTCTCCGCCGGACCGCGGGCACGTCCGCTGCCGCAGCGCCGCGAAGCTGGCGTTCATGTTGCGCTCGTTGTAGATGCGGTTACGGAAGAACTGGCACTGCGACCGCCCGATGGTGTGCGCGCCGGAGAGCGCCGTCATGTCCCGCGGCGACAGGTTCTTGTTGCCGAACATGGTGATGAGCGTGGCGAGGCTGGAGCCGGGGCCCGGGAGGTTCGCGTTGGCCGCGCTCTGGCTCGCCGTGCGCGAGTCCTTGCGCCCCAGCGGCACGCTCCACGTGGGGCCTCCGAGCTGCACGCACGCAACGGCTCAGCCGAGTCAGCCATGGCGCTATTCCAGTAAAAATAAGCGCAGCACGTGTAGTAGTACGGGTCAGCGGCCCGTTGAAGCGACTAACCAGGTTGACTCCATCACGGGCGGCGAGCGCGAGGATGTCAGCGCAGGAGACGGTGGCCCTGCACGCAGCCTCGACCCGGGTCTTGATGGCGTCGATCACCTCGAACCCGCGGGCCGAGTTGGCGTTCGGCCCGGCGTTCTTCTCGCCAGTGAACGTCGAGGTGTCGTCAAGCAGAATCGAGCCGTCACACCCCTGCCGACACATAGCAGAATAAACACCATTAAACGTCAGTACTTAACTGATAACAGAAGAGTAGAGAGGAACGGTGTTGCTCACATTGACGAAGCAATCGTGGAAGAAGAGGCGGAGGATGGAGGCGCCCATCCGCCTCTCCCTCTGCAACGCCGAGGTCATCTCCGACCGTACGATGGACGCCAGGTTGGGGCAAGACCTCGAGTAGAAGCTCGGAGAGAGCTGCTGCGCGCCGGCGAGGACACAGAGCACGGCGGCGAGGCCAAGGAAGGGCGCAGACCTGGTGGCGAAGGCGGCCATTGCTTCTTCGGCTTTGATGCGACGTGACTAGCTACAGATAACTCTTGTGATGTGAGCTCGATGAGGCGAGATGCATAGGGTGGCATCCCATTTATAGTGCTCGAGCTCGATCGTGGACGCTGACCGCCTAGGCCTAGCCAGGAGTCTAGCCCGCGGCTGCATGGGCTGGCGGGCGCGCTGTTCCGATCACGCACGTTCTACGAAGTGCTACATACAAAGTTCATGACCGGACTCTGCAGTCGTAGCAGCTGGATTTGGTTGACCACCGATCGCTCCGGCATGGGCACAGGCTTGGCACGACGCTAACTGTTAATCAGCAGCATGCGCACTCGGCACTGCCCTATCCCCTGCCTTGCACTGAATCATGTCCTTGCATGTGTTGGTTATCGTATACCGTATTTCCTCGAGTATTATAAGAGGCGCGCAGAGACGTGTTGATGTGCACGTCACGGGGATTGGCTGTGCATGGGTGGGGTCAGTCCCGATTCCTCTGAGTCGGCGCATTGCTGGAAATTTCGTGGACCGTCGAGGACCGAATGTTGCTGCTACCGTTACGTGCCGTACTGCTCCACCACGGTGCATGCTGTTGCTAGCCATGTGCCGGTTAACCAGACTTGCCTGCCTGGATAACTCCTTTTCTTTTCGCGAGTCAAGCAGCACTCATTATAATATTTTATTGCCATCTCACAGTTTGAAGCATCCGTATTGCTGTATAGGCTGGCCCATGAATCAGCCTTTTCTTTCATGGTAATACGTGTCTCGTTTATATTGTAAAAATCATAATACAAGTCATGCAAAGACCCACGTGATAGAATTGATAAGACAGCAGAATGTTAGTCTTTACACACATGATCAACAACCAAGAAGTAAAAATACAATCAAGACCGAAGAATCCTCTGAACATGACATCAACGCCCGCTACCTGCCTCTGGTACCACCACATCATCCACCAAAGGAAAAAAATGATGGATTACCTCCTCACGCGAGCTCGACACAGCTCCATTGCTGATATGCACCTTTGCAGACCTCCAAGATGGCTCACCAAAGACGAAATCATTATCATTGAACAAATCAGACCGGGGCAACACCCCGGACATGTCATCAAATTCCAGGTTTGACACTCCATCATGACTAAGATGCCGAAGGAGAAAACCATACTTGCTAGCCATCAACCACAGACCCAACACATGTTTCATCTTTCAGATGTCGTCGAAGACAACAACCTGCATCCACTTTTGGATTACTCATCTAGGTAAACATAAACTTCCTAATCTACTTCTCTCTCCCCCGTGATTTTCAATCAAATCACCCAAGACTATACCTGGCCATCCCTCAGGTCGGGCCAACCAAAGCCCGAGGCAAAAAAAATCCAGGCCCAAGCGTGGCCCGACCCGGCTGTCGGGCCTAAAAATCAGGCCCGAGCCCGGCCCATCACGTTAAAAGCCTGTCGGGCCTTAGGCCATGGGCCGGGCCTCTTCCTTAAACGGCAAAAACGACAGGCCCAGGCCCGGCACGGTCCGTGGAGAAGGTCGGACTTTTTCGGGTCAGGCTGACCGGGCTGGGCTGCCCATGGTCAGGACTACCAAGACCAGTTTTTATGTAGCTTTACCTAGGATAATTAGGTAGGTGTAGCAAAACTCCCTTATTGGGCCAATCTGAAAGGTACCACTGATCCAGCATCAACTGATTGTAGAGTTATACGTAAGGATGGCATTACATCGCAACTTGCATGTGCATGTCGAGGTCAAACAATTAGTCTGGAGATAGGACGATAATACGTTCTCCCTTCGTTCCAAATTGTTTGTCTTGGATTTGTCTAGATACGGACGTATCTAGATTTATTTTAGTGTTAAATATTTCCGTATCTAGATAAATCTAAGACAAATAATTCGGAAACGGAGGGAGTACTACTATTTCGCTACCCTGTGTTTACATGCATGCATGTAAAGATCAATCACTTTCGTAGGACAGTGGAAAGGTTGGAAGCGTGCGTCTATCTCACTGTCACCCGCTTCAATGGACTTCGAATCGTCCAGCGATCCGTGCTAAACTGGGGTCAGCGCCGATAAGCACTTCTTAACCGAAAAGCGGCAGGAGTGCGTAACGTCTGAATTCGAAAATGAGAGAACATTACGAGCTAGCTTTCTCTAAGTGAAGTAGTAAGTGGATAAGGCATATGCATGTGTTCGTTCATCGGAGTGGCTGGGATTGGCAATCGCGTGTGTGTGGGCTGGCCACTAAGTACAAGAACATATTTTCTCACTTTGTGAAATCCAATCCCGACGGACAAGAACACCATCGAAATTTACAGCAATCTTGATTACTATAACTGTTTTGGATGGGGTGCCAATTTGTTCCACAGTACCCCTAATTACGAACAAATGATCAACTACTATTATTGGATATGATAGTGCTTGCTCCGAAATTATAGGAGGGTTACCCGCAAAAAATAAATAAACTATACGAGGGTTAAGTCATCATGCATTCGCCGTGCTACGACCACGTACGATAAGCGAAGTTCAAATTGGTTTGGTTGTTAAATAATTACAAAAGAGATCAACTAATTTCGTGTCGATTATTGGCGCTTGAGAATCAGGACGACAACTCATCAAGTATAGCTACCCAAAGTACGTGATGGTTTGAATTTAAAATTTGTCATCATGTACCGGCTTTTGTCCCTACTAGGCTAAATTTCAAAGATGCTTGTTCCCGGGATATAGAGATAATTACACCTACCATCCTTGTACTTTCCGGCATGTAACACGATGGTCCTTAAACTCGTGGAATGCTCCACTGTGGTCCTCAAATATGAGAATACGCTCCAATACAGTCCTAGCTACATCTCCCGCAGCCCAGCATGGCGCCACATCAGCATACAATACATGTGTGGGGCCCGCATGTCAGTACATCAAAGAGGGAGGAACGTGCAGAAATTTTGAGGAGGAATTCAAACCCGGCACCAAAGGCATACCTGACAGCCAAGCTAACCTTCACACTAGACCACGCATCATGTCTAGCTAATAAACAAGTTCCTGGCATCACATATATGGTAACGTACCTCTCCTCGTATTCTACTGGTTTCCTTTGTATTTTATTTACCAATTTCACGTTAGATCTAAAAAACAATTTCGTGTTTATTTTCCCTTTTTATTTTATAAAAAAATACTAATATAGGTAAATAACGTATTAATAATTATTCTAGTTTTTTCTTACATTTATTTTTAAAATGGGAAAAGTTAAAAAGACGAACTTGAAAATAGAAGAATAGGAAAATCTGTAATTGGGCGTAGGCTTGGATAAAAATATAATATTTTCTAAAACCACGCTGGACACCATATGAAATACAAGCTGTCAAATTTTTAAATAATTTTGTATTTAAAAATACAATGAGGATTCAAAATAAATGCCCGTGCTTGTGGTCCTGAATGAAGATACATAAATTTTCCTACACTTTTTTTACATCAAAATAATTTTATAAGTCATGTTTACCTCTTCAAGGCATAAATATAATGAGAACAGAATATAGATACAACAGGATTTGTTTATACGGGAAAGGGAAAATTAACAGAAACTTGTTAAAATAAAACGAAAACGGAATAAGCACCAGGAAAATCGCCTGAAGATATTAAAAAAAAGGTATTGTACGCTTCTGGGCCGACTTAATTATATGTACTGCTAATGGCGTGATACAAAAATGGACTTATAGGTACTTTAGATCAGTGGTTCACATTAGAAATGGAGTGGATCAATGGTTAGCTTGGCTGTTTTCTAACGAATTGTCTCAGGTTCGAAACCCATGTGAATGTTTTTTTCCACCAATTTTCTCTCTCACAATCTGACATACGGGCCTACACTTATACGGTATTGCAGGGAGTAGCAGGAGACATAGTCAGGACCGTATTGGAGCGTATTCTCATGCTTGAGGACCGTAGTGGAGCACTCCGCGAGTTCGAGGACCATGGTGTTACATGCCGGAGAGTACAGGGACTATAGGTGTAATTATCTCCGGGATATAAGATCATAAAGGATGTCGCTCGGCCGTATCTGGCCCAGAATCAGTACGTACCAAGTGGCCAGCATAAAAAGGGAAATACAAAACGTTTGGGCAATCAGACACGTATCTGATAATACAAGTATACAAAAAAACTTATGTATGCTCCCATCGATGCTTGGCTATCTTGTTTGCAACACTACTTTGGGCCACTGCGGAGAAAGGTCCTGGAATGAAAGTAATCAAGAGTGTTGAGTATATCGTTCGTATTGCACGTGTATTAAAGTTGTGATCCATCTTTTAGTCTTGTATAATTAAGATAGAGACCTTCCCTTATATAATATATATACGTGTACCAGCATCCTATTAATACAACATCATTGTATTGCAAATTATCTCTCTACATGATATCATCCTCTCCGGTCTAACCCTAGGGTCAGCCGTCGCCGCCGCCGCCGCGCCTCCACGCACCGCCACCGCTGCCGCCGCCACCGTGCTCGCTTCCGCCCCGCACGCCCCGTGCCTCTCCCTGCCGCGACTCCAGCCCCGCACGCCACCCGCGTCGCCCACCCAGTCGTGCGCCTCCCTGCCACTCGCTAACCCATCGCTCCAGCCGCGCGCCTCACTGCCTACCACGCCAGCCGAGCCGCCCGCCCAGTGCATCGCCCGCCAAGTCGTCCCGCCCGCCGCTTCGCTTCCCAGCCAATCCGCTCGCAGGACGCGTCGCCATCCCACAATTGCATCACCCACCGCTGCTGCCGCCTCCTCTTTACCCCCAAAACCCTAACCCTAGCCGCCCCTTCGCACCCGCACGCCACCGCCATGTCGTGGCCATCCTCTCCCGGCTCCTTCACGACTCACTCGTCCAACCCCTTCGCTGGCCCCGAGCCCTCCGCCGCCGCCATCCGTGACCTCAATATTGAGGCCCGAGTCCCTATATGTCTCGATAGCTTCAGCACATCGTACTACGCGTGGAAGACCTACTTCAACCTAGTCTTCCGCGAGTACTATCTCACCAAGCACATCAACGGTTCCGTCGACAGCGCGTACATGCATGGCGACCCGGAGTGGTCCGCCATCGAGGCCACGATCATCCGTTGGTTCTACCAGACGGTCTCGAAGGACATCTTCCACACGGTCGTTGCCGAGGACGACGATGCCTGCACCGTGTGGGGCAAGATCAACGCGCTCTTCACCGACAACAAACTTCAGCGCCTTGTTTTCTTGCAGCAGGAGTTCTTCGGCTGTCACTAGGACAACTCCACCATTGACGAGTACTGCATGAGGCTCAAGATGCTCGCCAACGAGCTTCGCGACATCGGCGCTAAGGTCTTTGACGACCTCATGCTGAGCACCCTCACCGCCGGTCTCAATGAGGATTTCGGCAACGCGGCGTCCAACCTCATCCTGATGCCGCAACCCACTTTCTAGCGCGTTGTCGCGTACCTCAAACTTGAGGAGCACCGGATGATGAAGCTGAAGCAGCGGGTCCAGCACACCGCCCTCGCCTCCGGTACCACCCACGGCGACCCTGCTCCTCCGGCCGCCCCTCGTCCGCCCGCACCACCCGCGCCCGCCGGCTACTACCCGCTGCCGCCCGCGCCTCCCCAGCAGCCGCAAGGTGGCGGGGGGCGACGCAACCGGCGGGGTGGCGGAGGCCGCCGCCAGCAGCAGTCGCAGCAGTAGGCGCCAGGTGCCAGGGGACGCCCCGCTTCCAGCAGCCGCCCCTGCCATGGACCGCGGGGCAAAACCCGTGGACGGGCGTCGTCCACGCCTATCATATGCCCGTCCCGCGGGCTCCTGCACCGGGTCTACTTGGTCCTCGTCAAGCGGTCCACCAGGCATTCGTCGGCGCCCCCTACCAGCCCTACGGTGCCCCGCTCGTGCCACCACCCCTTGGTGGCTACGGCACGCCCGCCCAGGCACCGCCCTATGGAGGCCAGCTGCCACCGCCGGCACCTGCACCGTGGGACCCAGCCCTCCTAGCCGCCCTACACTCGGCGTCGTCGCCGAGCAACTATGGCGATGGAGGCAACTGGTACATGGACTCGGGTGCTACTGCGCACATGATAGCTCATCCCGGTAACCTTTCCTCCCCCACTCTCGTTCACACCCCCACTCGCATAACCGTCGGTAACGGTTCCTCTTTACCCATCACCCATGTCAGTAGCACTAGTTTTCCTTCTAGTTCCACACCTATCACTATGTCTAACATTCTTGTTTCACCTGACTTAGTCACTAGCTTAGTCTCTGTTCGTCGTCTTACTCGTGAGAATCCTCTTACTGTTGAATTTGACCATGTTGGTTTTTCTGTGAAGGACGCCCGTACCCGGATGGTGCTTCACCGATGTGATAGCCCTGACGAGTTTTATCCCGTGCACTCCGGTGCCTCCACTTCCACACCTGTCGCTCTCTCCGCCGGCTTCGACCTTTGGCATGCTCGCTTGGGCCACCCCAACCCCGCCGTTTTGCGTCAGATTCTTAGGAGTTTTTCTTTCTCATGCGATAAGCTCGCTGAGCATACTTGTGAGGCTTGTCGTTTGGGCAATTAGCACGTACGTCTTCCCTTTAGTGCGTCTACTTCAGTTTCCACTTTTCCATTTCAGTTGATTCATAGTGATGTTTGGACGTCTCCCGTTGCGAGTAACATGGGCTATCTATACTATTTGGTGATTTTAGATGATTATTCTCATTATGTGTGGACTTTTCCTCTTCGTCGTAAATCCGATGCTTTAGCCACACTCACCACCTTTTATGTCCGGTCTTGGTGTAGATGTACATGGCAAACGTAGTGGTACTAAGCGCCGGTCGTTGAGGGACTTGCCAAAATCCATAGAGCTGGTGTGCTTGTTCGGGCGTCGGTCTTGCCGGTGGGGTACTTGGCGAATCCGCGTAGTCACCCACGAGTCGCTGTACACTTGACGGGTCCAAAAGAGGAACTTGGCGCGTCCAAAATCTTCGGGGATCGTCCTTGGACTTGGCGGTGTTAGTCTCCTTGAGTCAACGGTGATGTGCAAGGGCCAGAACGACCGACAACTTGTGTGGCTCCTCAAGGCCATGGAGACGACATGCAGCAGGAGGCTGCTAGTGCAGGCAGGTCCACGACGAGGACCCGGAGGGGTTTAGAAGGAGGTGCTCGTGAGAGGAGCGTCATGGTTGTGCATAGGTCGCTGTGGAGAAGATGGTCAAGGAACGGGCAGAGGAGGATCGGCCTGGGCGTGATGCGGCAGCGGGGAGCTTGGCAGAGTAGGCCATCCATGGCGGGCCAAGGTCGCCGAGGTCCCTGTCTAAGGGCAGAGAAAGTGCACTGAGAGAGAGACATGGATACAAGAGTAGAAGGAAGAACGAGGGAAAAAGGCGGGGCATGGTGCTGGTCCCATGGGCGCCAGCGACGAAGCCGGTCGTCGGACGCGAGGCGAGGTGGCCCACCCACGGAGGACGGCGTGGAGGTGCGGTGGCTAGGGCCTGCTCGGGGGGTGGAGGCGATGAGGGATGCAGCCGCCATAGGAGGTGAGATCAGGGGCGAAGGGATCGAGCGGGGCTCTCCCTGACGGCGCGAGGTGAAGGAGACGAAGGGGAACGAGATGAGAGGAAATCGGGAGGGGGACGAGATCGAGCCGGTGGCGACGGAGTGGGTAACGAGAGGGAGATGAGTGGGATCGGGCGCTAGGTTCGCTAGGGTTAGATTAGAAGGGGGGTCGGCTGGGCCTTGGCCTTGGTGGGTCGGCCTGGCTGCTGGGCTTAGGGAGGCCGCGGTGGCCTGGGCTAGCTGCTGCGAGCAGGCCGAGGTGCGGCTGCTCTCTTTCTTCTTCTTTTTCCCCAAAACAGAAAATGTCAAAGAAGAAAAAGGAGAAGAAAGGAAGGAATAGATAGAATTTGGCATGGGGATTATTTTCCCGGGCTCGCAAAAATGAGTTTGACCCAAGGAAATAGAAGTGAGCATGGGCGTGAAGTTGAATTCATACTCATTTGAATTTAATTCAAATGGGTTTGAACTAGGACTAGATTTTGAAGTGTCAAAAAATGTTAAGGATTTTTGGGGAACCTTGATAAGAGAGATAAAGAATTGTTGGCAAGGTTAGAAAGCCAAAACTTGAAGAAGTAAAGGCCAAGGGATTTACCATGCAGGTGTGTTGTGGTAAATTCTAAAACAATGGAATATTTATAGTAGCTCCCTAAATATTGGGAGGATATGTTATAAAGAGAACTCACCATATGAATTCCCTTGATTTAAATGGATCGAAGATCCACACGATTTATTTATGTGAGTTTAGTTAGTTTGCGAAAATGATGGCATGATGACATGATGCAATGCAAATGATGCTATGAAGAATGCAACAGACAAAACAAATCACACGACGAAACTCGGAATACATGGAAGGCATCTGGAGCGTCGGTCTTGGGGCGTTACAACTCTCCTCCACTTACAAGAGATCTCGCCCCGAGATCTAGGGATGGCACCCGAGAGAAACCAAAGAAGGAAGAGGTAAAACTAAGTTGCTTCTTGACAAAAGAGTGAAACCAGGAACCTCAAAGGTTGCAAAGACATGAAAAGAACACAATGGGAAAGGGTGAATTGAAACCAGTTTGGTTGAAACAAAATAGGCAAGGAATGAGAATGAAAGAATGCAGGCAGCAATCCGGTAGGAAAGAGAAGCAAAGCTTGATAAGATGGGAAGAACTTGAAAAGAGGACTCGACACTTCGATTAAGTGGATAAGCAAGGAAAGAGCATGATCTTTGATAAAAACGAGATGATGGTCGAAGAGAGCAACATCACAATGCATCTGGAATGAAAGGAAAGAAGCTAGATTGTTGTAAAGAAAGAAGGGAGAAACAAATGACAGTTTCTACCACAATTGATTTTGAAAAGCATCCTTACAAAGAAGAGTTGAACGGAGTTGTTGAAGAATCAACAATCAAATGATATACTCATCGTTGGCTTATGAAAACATCTCAACACTAGTCTGCCACTAGCGGAATCAATTATTTTGATTGAGAACGCCAAAGACATGAAAAACTTCTTCCACCAAGATGATAAAGAGATAGCTTGGATCATTGATAAGCACCATTGGCAACATTCCTTAGGAAAGGTGTTAGGTGAAATCTCTACCAAGATAACTCCAACGAAGAGATTGATGGATTAAAAATACCTCATTCTTGACAACATGTGAATCAAGAAACACGAAGGAAAATTGTCAAGAATGATATAAGACCACCTCAAAAGATAATGAAGAAGAATTGCACTTCAGAATGCACGATAAAGAATGCTTGAGCTCCTCCAACAAGAATCTTGAAGAACACTTCGAGAATGAATTAAATCCTTGATGAACCATCATGTAGAGCCTCCATGAAGAACTCCGGTAACAAAAGGACAATGAGAAGGAAGTGATGGATGAAAATAATATGATTGAAGCCTTGCAGTGATTTAGATGGAGCTTCACGATAATATAACCAAGAAAACTTGGAACTCTGGAAAGGAAAATATGAAACACTTGAACCGAGGATTTTGATGCGCCTCCGGGTTAAAGAATTAAATCACCTCGATGAAATAAGAATAAGAATTATGTCATGCTTACCCTTCATCAACTTTAATTGATGACAAGCAGCGGATTTGGCATGCCACTTATTCTCATTGAAAATGATTAAAGAGAGATAGAACAAACTTGGGAAGGTCTTGAACGAACCACCGGTAGGATTGGAAAGAATGAATGAAATGCTATGATAATTAAGGAATAGGAATGTTGAATGAACCACCGTAAGAATTGAAAATGAACAAATAAAAGGAACGCAGCACCAGGAAGAATTAGAAAAATGAACGAAGATACTTGAGAGGATTTAGATACAAGAGAACGAAGAGATCATGAGCTGACTAGAGTATACTTGAACGATGCACCGGTTGTCGTGGGAACGATTCCGACAATAATAAGGTATAGGGTAACGGAGCATGATCTATCGAGATGCATATGGGTGACACGGTGGTTTTATCGAGTTCGGGCCTCTCACGGTGGAGATAACAACCCTACGTCTCGTGCTCCGGAGAGGCTTTGTTTTATCTGAGTATATATCCGGAGATTACAATGTGTGTGTGAGAGAGAGGAACGGATCCCCATGCCTGAGCTAAGTCCTAAGACTAATGGTGAAAAGAGAGAGCGGTCGAAGAAGAGAGCCCCCCAAGTCTAGTGGTGGGGGGTGGCTTATATAGAGTGCGCCACCCCCACACCTCCTATGTTACAAAGTGGGGTATGAATGCCATAATGCCAGCCCGCTATTAAGCCCTCACTATTAGAAAGATGCCGACTGCCTTGCTGCCTGCTGGTCTTCGTATATCTGAGTGAGTCGTACGGTCGAGTGGTGAACCGTCATCCGAGTGGATGGTATGTTGCTTGGTCGAGTGGATAGTATGCTGCTTGTCCGAGTGGATAGTGTGTCTGTATGAAATTGACCTGGACCCACATGTTGTGTGGACCCCATGCTTCATGATATTTCGACCCTTCGTGGGCCTACCTGTTATGTATATCCCCAACATTAGCCCCCGAATCGATTGCGATTTTGCAGAACGAGTTGGTGTAAGACACAGTTTGGTCCGAGTGATTACAGAAATACTCGGTACATGTCGCCGCGCTTTCAGACAACCAAGGTTTGAACAAAATCTCAATGGATTCCGGCACCATGTTTCCCGACTAATCGAGGTAAGTGTCTGTGAGGAGCAACTTGGTGACATTCGTTCATCTCTCGGGAGAGGTTTAACTCGTGATCTGAGTATGGGCGTGTCATTAAATCCGTGCAACTAGATTGACACATGGACTGCTCTTTTAGAGAGATGCCATTCTTATCCTGGAGGAACGCCAATACGAGTCGGTTTCAGATCCACACTTGTGAGTTTCACACTTTGAGTCCTAGAAGAAGGCTCAAAACAGGTCCATGGAGGAGCGTTAAACTCGCCTTATAGAATATTTTTTTGGAGTGATTTGGAGCTGGGCATACATCGAGTAACTGATTACTCGGAATTTCTTCACGCCTGGAACATGTCTTTTTTTGTTGTTTGGCCGTCACTCGGGTTGGGCGGACCGTTCCGAGTGGATACCATTCTAGTGGGGGCACGCTGAGTGCACCCACTGGGTGTAGTCCCCAAGACTGCCGTCGACTGCGGGCAGTCGGCGGGAGTCTTAGAGCCTGTCTTTTTGTTGTTGTTCATCACTCAGACTGGTCAGGCCGTACCGAGTGGAGATTACTCCAGTGGGGGCACGCTGAGTGCACCCACTGGGTGTAGTTCCCGAGACCACCATCGACTGCGGGCAGTCGGCGGGGGTATGAGAGAACTAAAACTCTTCTTAGCTAGTATTGATCGAACTTGTTCTTCTCTGACTCGGAGGTCGAGTAATACTGGAGATGGGTTTGCATCGAGCAAAAATGTTTCTTTCTGAGTTCTCTTCCAGTGGGGGCACGCTGAGTGCACCCACTGGGTGTAGTCCCCGAGCCTCTGTCGGACTAGATGAGTCTGGCAGAGGGTTTAAGTCTCTCGGTAAACCTCCAGGCAGTTGGCACAGCAAATATCTTTGTCTGGAATTGAATCAATCGGATGGATGCGTAACGAGGTGGTTGTACAAACGATGTTCGACGAGTAAGGTAGCATGTATGATTCAGTGATGGTGCTTCATTTTTACCCTTTTGCATGAAAGGGGTATTTATCCAAGTGGATGTGCTTCACTTATAGATCTTCGGCGAACCGAGCATGTATGGTCAGAAGAATATTCCTGATGTGATCAACAGGTTGACCAAATGGGCGTAACCTCTGAGGGTGACATGGCCAACTACCGTGCGTAGCCCCCGAGTGATGCTCGAAGGAGGTAAACTTGCTACATAGTGGGATATGAGGTTTGACCATATGAGTAACTTAGCCGTTCCCGTGTTGGGGGTTTAGAGGTAAAGACATGTCCAACTGATGGTGACGCGCGAGGTGGTTAAGGGGCGATGATGTGTACAAAACGACGCGCGGGGCGGTCGAGTGGTGAAGACATGCACAACCGAGTGGCAACACGCGGGGCGGCCGAGTGGCAAAGGCATGTACAACTGAGAGACGATGCGTGGAGCGGCCAAGTGGTGAAGACGTGCACAACCGAGTGGCGATGTGCGGGACGGCCGAGTGAAGATACATGAGGTGGCCGAGTGAAGGATTACGTGTCCAGCCAACGGGTGACGCGCGGGGCGGCTATGTGGTGAAGGCATGCACAACCGAGAGGCGACGCGCGGAGCCACCAAGCAGTGAAGGCGTGCGCAACCGTGTGGCGACGTGCGGGATGGCGAGTGAAGATACGTGAGGTGGCCGAGTGAAGGACTACGTGTCCAGCCAAGTGGATGAAATTGTCTTCGAAGGATTTAGCCAGATGCTTTCGAAGTTAATGTAGCGACGAGGTTGATGTAGTGTGGTTGCGACGCAACAAGACCGGCGTGACAACTGAGTCTGAGTAGGAATGAAGATGGCTCGCAAAGCGTTTGGGTGATTATAAAACTTGTCAAAGTGGTGGGTCGAATGCACTTGTTGAAGTGAAGGATCTAACTGGTGATGAAGCACTCGACCACTCAGGAGAGTGCCATTCCAAATGGGTTGCAGCCCCCGAGTGCGGCGAAACTCCCGAGCGTACTACAGGCTTCAACAACGGACATGTCGGAATACGGGAAATATAGTGTTGAATGGACAATTTGCAATGCATCGAGTCGGACTCGGGTAAGGATGAGGAGAAATTTCCGAGTGCTCGAAAGAGGCAAACTCGCAAAAAGAGTGACGTGTGAAGTTTAATTATAAAAGGGACTTATTTGTCTCATGCCTGACGAGGTCTATATTATCGATGAAGAGGATTTCATAGAGGGGTTGGTCGGACGTGTTTGAAGTCAACAGAGGGACAATGTAAGTGTTGTGGTGCGCTAGGATCAGTATGGTGACCGAGTCCGAGCAGCGATGAAGTTGGCGCGTAAGGCTGTCGAGTGATCGCGTAACTTGTGTAAAAAATGGCACAAGTCAACACAATAATTTCTTAAGGAAATTTGATGTGTGCTGAAATGATTTGTGTGAATAACACCCATAGACACCCGCTGGGAGTGCAAGGGGCTTGCTGGTTAACCAGCAAGAGTCTGAAAGACCGAAGGATCCGTTCGAACTTGTCGAAGCGGCGGATCCGACTGAACTCATTGGGATACTAGCTCAAATAAAACGGAAGTGTAGTGTTTCGACTGAGTTGCAGCCCAGGAGGACCGATGCAAACTCGAAATGAAGAACGATATCTGGTGTTCATAAATGATGTATGCGAAAAAATGGAAGTTGGACTTGGGAGTCACATAACCAGTACTAAGCAAGTATGTGAAAATAAGCAACCGAGCGTAGAGGTACACTTGGTGGCGTGGCTTCCGAGTGAACGTGATGTGTGAATTATGGAATACTCGGGAAGACGAAAATAACAGAATGTAAAGTGACTTAGCTATCTGAAGGCGCGCGGGGCAGCCGAGTGGTGATGAGATGACCAACCGAGTGGCGATGCACGGGACGGCCGAGTGGTTATGAGGTGACCAACCTGTGGCGACGCACGGGGCGACCGAGTGGTTATGAGGTGACCAACCTGGTGGCGACGCACGGGGCGGCCGAGTGGTGA